>NC_051160.1:84294693-84331700 GCF_013339745.2 Dermacentor silvarum
GCTATACGGCAGAAGCCGTACAGAGTATCCCCGACTGAGCGCAAGATAATTGGCGAGCAAGTTCAGGAAATGCTGCACAGGGGGATAATTCGGGAGTCCGCGAGTCCCTGGGCTGCACCTGTCATCCTCGTTAAAAAGAAAGATGGCAGTTGGCGATTCTGTGTTGATTATCGGCGGCTAAACAATGTTACGAAGAAAGATGTCTACCCACTTCCGAGTATAGATGATGCCTTAGACTGCCTTCATTCAGCTTCTTACTTTTCTTCTGTAGACTTGAGATCCGGCTACTGGCAAATCCCGATGCATGCCGAGGATAAGAAAAAAACGGATTTCGTAACACCCGATGGACTTTTTGAATTCAATGTCATGCCGTTCGGCTTGTGCAACGCACCCGCCACCTTCGAACGATTCATGGATACTATTCTGCGAGGTCTAAAGTGGGAGATATGCATGTGCTACCTCGACGATGTTATTATTTTTGGACGCACATTTCACGAGCACAACACGCGTCTTGGTATTGTCTAGCTGCATACAGAAGGCTTGTCTTGTGCTCAACTCCAAAAAGTGTCATTTTGGTGAGCGCCAAGCCTTGGTGTTGGGACATCTTGTGGACAAAGACGGCGTCAGGCCTGACCCTGCGAAGACAGAGGCTGTTGAATCATGTGAACCACCTCAGTCTGTCAAACAACTTCGCAGCTTTTTAGGGCTCTGCTCCTATTTTCGGTGGTTCATTCCTCGATTTGCTGACGTCGTTTATCCCTTGACCAGCCTCCTGCACAAGAACGCCGCTTTCGAGTTTCGATTGTTCTGCTTCCTTTCGACAGCTGAAGTTTCTGCTGACGTCGCGACCGATCCTCCAACACTTCAATCCTTCCGCGCCAACAGAAGTCCACACAGATGCGAGTGGTGTAGGTCTTGGTGCTGTTCTGATTCAGCGCGTGGATGACAAAGAGCACGTCATCGCCTACGCAAGTCGGTAATTAAGCAAACCCGAGCGTAACTACACGGTGACTGAGCAGGAATGTCTTGCTGTCATTTTTGCGCTGCAGCGATTTCGGTCGTACCTGTATGGGCGTCACTTTACGATCGTCACAGACCATCATTCTTTGTGCTGGCTCGTGAATCTTCGTGATCCATCTGGACGCCTTGCACGATGGGCCCTGCGTCTGCAAGAGTACAGCTTCACTGTGTCCTACAAGAGCGGCCGACGACATGCTGATGCCGATTGCCTTTCCCGGATGCCTCTTAGTACAACGGAATGCGACGCCGACAGTTTCGACCACCTCATCGCATCCGTACACCGTGATTTCCCAGATGCCACAACCTTCGCAAGAGAGCAACGTGATGACCCGAGTTCAGAGCCACTTTTCTCTGCAGCGAAAGGGTCGACATCATGTAGTTTTTGTGTTCGGGATGGACTGTTCTATAACAAGAATTTTTCCGCGATAGGTGCATGGTTTCTTCTGGTGGTGCCAGAAGCCCTCCGCTCTTCTGTTTTGCGCGTCGTGCACGATGATCCAACTTCAGGTCATTTAGGCTCCACGCGGACACTCCATCGAGCCAAAGAAAGGTTTTACTGGCCTCAAATGCGCAAGACCACGGAGACGTAGCCACTTGCGCCGAGGGTCAAAGTCACAAGAGACCTACTGCAGCTCCAGCCGGTTTCTTACAGCCTGTGGTGCCACCCAGTTCCCCCTTTGAGCAAGTCGGCATCGATCTCATAGGACCGTTCCCACGTTCTTCCACAGGCAACCGCTAGATCATAGTATGTGCCAACTACCTGACTCGGTTCAGCGAGACGGCAGCACTACCCTCTGCAACTGCAGGCAAGGTTTCTCAGTTTATGCGGCATTGCATTATACTTCGGCATGGTTCCCCTCGAGTGATCATTAGCGACCGTGGCCGTCAGTTCACAGCTGATGTTGTTGAAGAACTTCTACGTTTCTGCGCCTCCAACCTGCGACACTCAACGACTTATCACCCGCAAACTAATGGGCTGACAGAACGGACGAACAGAACACTTGTGAACATGATTTCCATGTACGTAAGCTCGTACCACATGAACTGGGACGAAGTATTGCCGTTCGTCACATACGCATACAACACCGCGCAACATGAGGCCACTGGATACAGTCCGTTTTTCCTGCTTTACGCTCGTCCGCCGAGTACACTTTGGACACTATCTTCCCTTTTGGCAGTCACGACGACGCTTGTATCGCGGAAACTCTCTGCCGAGCAGAGGAGGCTCGGTGCATCGCTCGATTGCGTACTCTAGCTTCGCAAAAGCAGTACAAATCCCGATACGATAGTCGACATCGGAAAGTCACTTACGAACCGGGTGACCTATGTGGCTATGGACTCCCTTGCGTAAACGCGGTCTATGTCAAAAACTGCTCGCTGACTATGGTGGACCGTTTATTGTGCTTGAGCGTCTCAGCGAGGTGAATTATAGAATTGCGCGCCTCACTTCCAGTGGCAGACGGTCATCCAGGACCGACACCATGCATGTGGCCCGCCTGAAGCCGTGTATTCAACGAAAGCCTCACTGACTACTCGCCCGGAAGGCTTCGTCTGCGAGAGGAGCCATGTTACAGTGCGTCAAAGGTAGTGGAGCGGCAGCATGAGCAGCAACATTAGGAGAGCAGCGAGGATGAGAAGGACGACGTGTAGTATCGGCACCCACTTGCCCTACGGCTCTCTGCAATAAACGTAACACCCGTAACACCCCGTAACAATATATATATATATATATATATATATATATATATTGAGAAAAGGTTTATTGGCGGTGATCTTCAAGGATGCTACGAGTTCCAAGAACGACGAAGCAGCTTGGAGCATCGTCTCCAAAAACACAAGCGACCAACAGCGCGAGCAGAGTGGGCCGAGCGTTGGCGATGCCGCTGGACGGAGGCGCGTCTTCTTGACAATCGCCGCCGCAGAAAAAGAGCCATCCTGGCGACCTAAGAGGTTGTTGGCAGAGGGTCATGATAGGGCTTGAGACGCGCCACGTGGACGAGGTCACGTCCACGCCAGCGCATGTCGTCAGATGGAGAAAGTAGCTCGATGACAAAATTCACCGGGGACGTTCGCTCCAAGACGCGGTAAGGCCCTTCGTACTTTGGAACGAGTTTCGAGGAAAGGCCTGGAGTTTGGCAAGGAACAGCCAGCCATACAAGAGACCCTGGGGCATACGTGGGACTGGGCAGTGAGTCGGCGCGTCCTTCCTTCTGGCGCTGTTGTTCTTGTGACGTAAAGGTGCGCGCAAGCTGGCGGCACTCTTCGGCTTGTCGGGCAGCTTCGTACACAGGTGGGCACTCGGAAGCGTCCGGGCGGTATGGAAGGAGAGTGTCGATGGTAGGCAATGGCTCCCGTCCATATAGGCGGAAGAAAGGTGAAAATCCCGTTGTAGCTTGTATCGTGGTGTTGTATGCGAACGTTACAAACGGAAGTACGCGGTCCCAGTTGCCATGATCAGATGCCACGTACAACGCGAGCATATCACCGAGAGTGCGGTTAAACCGTTCCGTGAGCTCGTTAGTTTGCGGATGGTAAGCCGTGCTCGTTCGATGAATAATGTGGCATTCCGAAAGCTGAGCTTCGACGACCTCGGAGAGGAAGGCGCGAAATCTATCACTGGGAAGTTCTCGAGGTGCTCCACGTCGAAGGACGAAGCTATGCAGGACGAAAGAGGCTATATCCCGCGCTGTAGCATTCGGTAGAGCAGCAGTTTTGGCGTAGAGTGTCAAATGGTCCACAGCAACTATGATCCACCGATTGCCATCCGGTGTCATGGGAAGCGGGCCGTAGAGGTCAATGCCTATGCGATCGAAGGGTTTGGCAGGGAACTGAAGCGGCTGCAAGGCGCCAGACGCACGTAAAGGTGGTAATTTGCGACGTTGACAGTCAGGGCAGCACTGAACAAACTTTCGTACAAAAGTCTACATTCCCCGCCAGTAGTTGCGATGGCTTATACGTTCGTAAGTCTTAAATACTCCGGCGTGGCCACATTGCGGATCGTCGTGAAAATAGGCACACATTTGGGATCTTAAGCTGCGGGGAATGACTAGTAGCCATTTACGGCCTTCGGGAGCGTAGTTGCGTCGGTGAAGCAGCTGATCACGAATGGCGAAATGAACAGCTTGGCGTCGGAGGGATCGGGATACAGGAGTGGTCGATGATCCAGAAAGATAAGCGAAAAGAGAAGCGATCCACGTGTCACGGCGTTGTTCGGTGCCAATCGAGTCAAGGTCAAGAGATGACAGGGGGTGAGCGCAAGTGGTTCTGCAGGCCGAGTCGGGAGGTAGCGGTGAACAGGTCAGGGCATCTCCGTCAGTGTGCTTGCGTCCACAGCGGTAGACGACGCGAATATCGTACTCCTGTATTCGGAGTGCCCAGCGTGCTAAGCGGCCAGATGGATCTTTCAACGTGGCGAGCCAACAAAGCGCGTGGCGATCCGTTACCAGATCAAATGGGCGGCCGTATAAGTATGGGCGCTACTTGCCAAACGCCCATACCAGAGTCAAGCACTCTCTTTCGGTTACACTGTAATTGGCCTCTGCTTTTGTCAGCGTACGACTCGCATAGGCGACCACGTATTCGGAGTAGCCGGGCTTGCGTTGCGCGAGGACGGCGCCAAGATTGACCCCGCTGGCACCTGTATGCACCTCAGTTGCAGCTGTCGGGTCGAAATGGCGAAGAATAGGTGGAGAGGTAAGAAGACGACGCAGGGTAGCAAACGCGGCGTCGCATGCAGGAGACCAGGAGCAGAGGTCCGCGCCACCGCGTAGCAGCTGGGTCAAGGACGACATGATCGAGGCGAAATTGCGGAAAAGCGCCGGAAATATGAGCACAGGCCCACAAAACTGCGTAGTTCTTTGGCGTTACTAGGCTTCGGGAACTTAGTGACTGCACGAAGTTTCGAGGGGTCCGGTAGAACGCCTTGCTTGGACACGGTGTGGCCTAAGATGGTCAGCTCCCGCGCGGCGAAGCGGCACTTCTTGAGGTTCAGTTGCAGGCCAGCGTTGGTGAGACACGTCAAAACATGTCGAAGACAAAGAAGGTGGGTCGGAAAGTCAGGCGAGAAAACCACGACATCGTCGAGGTAGCAAAAACACATAGACCACTTGAGGCCACGCAGCGTATTGTCCATGAGTAGTTCAAACGTGGCATGCGCGTTGCTAAGTCCAAAGGGCATCACGTTGAACTCGTATAGGCCATCAGGTGTAATAAATGCCGTTTTCTGGCGATCGGCTTCACCCATTGGAACCGGCCAGTAGCCAGAACGCAAGTCTAGGGACTAAAAGAATTCCGCGCCCTGAAGGCTGTCAAGGGCGTCGTCGATGCGCGGCAAAGGATAGACGTCCTTGCGCGTGACCTTATTCAATCGACGGTAGTCAACGCAAAATCGGATAGACCCGTCCTTCTTGCGAACGAGAACGACAGGAGATGCCCAGGGACTGTGAGATGGTTGGATAACGCCACGGCGTAGCATATCGTCGACTTTGTCGTTGATGACCCGACGTTCGTCGGCGGAGACGCAGTACGGTCGTTGACGCAACGGCTGGTGCAAGCCGGTGTCAATGTAGTGCTGCACGTTTGACGTTCGGCCTAATTGCGGCTGAGAAACATCGAAGGAATCTCTGAAGTGGTGTAGAAGCTGAAGAAGCTCGGAGTGTTCACCAGGGGTTAGTGTAGTGGCGATGGAACCGGAAAACATGTCACTCGACGACTCATCATGCGTTGAAAGGGCGAGGAGTTCGTTCGAGTCAAGATGGAAAGGTGCGTCTGGCACGGTAACAAAGAACGAAGAGTCAAGCTGTTTAACGCGGCCGAGACATTCGCCGACAAGCAACGTAACCGACGCAGAAAGTGTATTGTACACAAAAGTATTGCTGATGCCGGCGGTGATGTCAAGCGTTGCAAAAGGCAGTAGAACGGCTTTGCGACTCATAAAGATATCAGATGTCGTAAAGAAGACCGTCGCATCGGTGACGGCATCGCAGACGACTGGGACAAGGGCAAAAGAGCCAGGTGGAATGTCGGTGTCATCACGCACGACCAGTTTAGGCGGCTGATCAAGAGCGTCGTGGGATGGTGCGTCACACAGCGGCGAAAATTCAACTTCAGCTCGTGCGCAGTCGATGACGGCATTATGACGGAACAAGAAGTTCCATCCCAGGATGACGTCATGTGAGCAGGCAGGAAGAACAATAAACTCGACAATGTACAAAACTCCCTGTAAAAGCACACGGGCAGTACAGGCTGCGAGAGGTGTCACGTGCTGCGCGCTTGCCGTGTGAAGCGACAGTCCAGACAGCGGCGTGGTCACCTTGCGCAGCGAACGGCAGAGTTTGGTGGCTATAACAGAAACGGGGGCGCCGGTGTCCCCAAGCGCAAAAGTAGACATACCTTCGACAGATATTGCGACCATGTTAGCAGGAGAAGAGCGAGGACTTGGGCAGTTCGAAGATGGCGCAGTTCTTGCCTCGCGTACTGCGGCGCTTAGTTTTCCTGGTCGGAGGGTGTGGGTCGGCGACACATTGGGGAGAGCGATCGCCGACGAGGAGATGGGGAGAGGTACGGCGAAAATTCAGGGACATCAGAGGAAACATACCGCTGGGAGGGATCCGGGGCTGATTGGCTCATGGGCTGACTGCCATACTGGAACGGCCGGGCAGCGGCGTCGGGAGTTGGTAGGCGACGGCGGCAATAGCGAGCGACGTGTCCAGGCGTGCAGCAGGCGTAACAGATGGGACGATTGTCAGGCGTCCGCCATTGATTGCTGTCTCTCGGTCCGGCCCAAGAAGCAGTAGGAGCGGCGGGTGGTGCAGACTGTTGCAGGATCGAGAAAGGCGGCTGGGGAGGCCTACGCACTACCTGCGCATAGCTAGGAGGCACGGCAACAGGCTGCACTGCCTGCGCATACGTAAGAGGCACGGCAACAGGCTGCGCTGCCTGCGCATACGTAAGAGGCGTGGCGACAGGCTGCACTGTTTGCGTATAGGGAAGAGGCGCGGCTACAGGTTGCTGGTGGTAAGCGACGGGAACAGCTTGTGCGACCTCTCCGGCAGTGACAGTACGGAGCGTCGAAGGCAGACGACCAGACGGCTCCTGAGTGAAGGCGACCAAGGAAAGTTGACGGGCAACCTCCTCGCGCACGAAGTCCTGAATCTGCTGAAGCAGCGGAGAGTGGTCGGAAACGGCAACCAGACTCGCTAGCGAGTCGGCGGTAGACAGAGGCTGCCGAGTCAGGGTGCCTTGCTTCTTCAGCTCTTCGTAGCTCTGGCATAACGTGACTACTTCCGAAACGGTGGGCGGATTCCTGGCCAAAAGCATCAGAAATGCGCCGTCATCGATGCCTTTGAGAATGTGCTGAACTTTATCAGCTTCGGGCATGGCGGCGTTGACATGTTTACAAAGGCCGACGACGTCTTCAATGTAGCTAGCGAAATTTTCACCAGTCTGCTGTGCACGGGCTCGCAAGCGCTGTTCAGCGCGTAGTTTGGGCACAGAAGCGCGACCAAACACTTGAATGAAAGACATCTTGAAAGTTGACCATGTCGTTATGTTGACTTCGTGGTCATGAAACCAGAGTTGGGCAACGCCAGTAAGATAAAATATGACGTTGGTCAACTTCGCGACGTCGTGCCACTTGTTATGCGCGCTCACCCGTTCATACGACGTAAAGCAGCCCTCCAAGTCTGTTTCATCTGTACCGCTGAAGACCTTCGGATCACGTTGCCGAGGAACCCCGGTGCAGATGACGGGCTGGGGCGCCGGCGCCGGCGGGTCGGTGTTGTCGCTCATGATGGGCGGAAGCGTTCGGGTTCGAAGCTCCAGAGTGCAAGCGGCGGGGGAAATCGAGCAACCTCCACCAAGTGAGAAGAGGTTTATTGGCGGTGTCCTTCAAGGACGCTACGAGTTCCAAGAACGGCGAGGCAGCGTGGAGCACCGTCTCCAAAGACACCAGTGACCAACAGCGCGAGCAGAGCGGGCCGAGCGTTGGCGATGCCGCTGGACGGAGGCGCGTATTCTTCTTCACATTATATATATATATATATATATATATATATATATATATATATATATTGTTACGGGCCACCTCCTTGCATCGAGGTAGAAGACGACGATCTCCGGGGGACGCTGCGCGTGTTCAGTCATCTTGGCAATCTCTGCCAATAGTCTCTGTTTATAAATCTTGTCCCGCTTCTATTTGACACCCCGTCGCACACTGGTGGAGGTGCGGGGTATTCTCGCCAGACGACGGAGCTCCGAAGCGGTCGGCGCTGCGGTGCGACCACCAAGGCACACCAATCAGAATCTGCTTCTGCGCCGCGGACATCGATTGTAGTAGTCCAACCCCGAGACCCTGGAACGTTCAACGGGACCGATGGTTTCGACGTTGAGGAATGGCTTACGCTATACGAACGGGTGAGCGAATCCAAGCAATGGGACCTGACAGTCATGCTGGCAAATGTGGTGTTTTATCTTAGTGGAACGGCGAAGTTGTGGTATGACAATCCCGAGGCCGAGTTTGGGAGCTGGGATACATTCAAACAAAAGCTCCGTGACCTGTTCGGTAGGGCCTCCAGTCGAAAAATCGCTGCGAAGCAACAGCTGTCAACCCGCGCCCTGACGTCCACGGAATCATACTTGTCGTACATACGGGACGTACTGGCGCTGTGCCGTAAAGCTGACAGTAACATGCCAGAGTCTGACAAGGTGCCACGTCCTGAAAGGGATAGCGGACGACGCATTAAATTTGCTGATGTGCAGAAATTGTGCTACCGTTGATGCCATGATCGAGGAGTGTCAGCGCTTCGAGCAGGCTAAGAGCCGCCGTATTGAACGACCATTCGCCCGGCTTCCCAACACCGCTGCAACGTCTTCGTGTGAAGAGCGACCGAAATCAAACCTTTCGCCGCCTTCGGCCGAATTGACGAGGATTGTCCGCCGCGAAATCGAGGCAATGGCTCCCGCTAGCCTCTTTACCAGCTCTAACGCCGGCGACTCGAGCGCACCAGCGGTTTCACTCGTTCAAGCCATCGTGCGAAACGAACTCGCGAATCTCGGAGTTCACGCTGCTTGCGCCGTTGTCAGCACCCGCTTCCGGGGCCCCGACATCGTTCCCTCGGTATCCACGGTTCGCTCCACGATCTCGGAGCCCTGCTGATTGGCGAACTGAAGACGATCGGCCTATCTGCTTTAACTGCCGCCGTGTCGGGCACGTTGCTCGCTACTGTAACAACCGCTGGTCGTCCGTCCGTCCGTCCGTCCGTCCTCCCGCTCCTCGCCACCTCGCCGCGCCCCGTCGCTGAGCAACCGTGGCTCCTTCACTCCGGAAAACTAAACGATGCAGCGCCCGGAGGTAACGCTGCATCGACGACTCTGCCCCAAAATCCTCTAGTTACTCTGCCGACTCGACGCTGTGTGTTGGACGTTGACGTTGATGGCGTGACGATTTCTGCACTTGTCGACACCGGGGCTTCTATTTCTGTCGAGAGCTCTGGTCTTCGCCGTCGCCTAAAGAAGGTGGTCACGCCTGCTGTTTCCCACGTTGTAAGCGTGGCCGATGGAGGAACTCCCACCATCCTGGGCATGTGCACCGCCGGCATCACCATCGCCAGTCACCCAACTTCTGTTTTATTTGCCGTTCTTGAGCAATGTCCGTACGACGTTATACTTGGTCTGGACTTTCTCGAACTCATTCTGCCCTAATTGACTGTGCAACTGGCCTCCTGCAGCTCGAACTACCGCTCCTAGCCGATGCCCCAACCACGCCTTCGGTCCGTCTCTGCTCTCTCGACTATGTGCGCATGCCTCCGCAAGCCGCCATTTATATCGCCATGGTCTCGAACCCTCCCGTCGCTGATGGCAATTACGTGCTATACCCGGTAACAGACGTTCTGCTCACCAAGAACGTCGCCGTGCCTAACACCCTCGTGACTGTCACCGACAACCGCATCACCATTCCTATTTTACATTTCAGCGCCTCTCCTCAACTGATTCCGGCAGGCATGTCACTCGCCGCCATTACTGCTGCCGAAGACTGCGACATTTGCGCGTTGGATCCCACCAGTCCCTCCAATTCGTCCTTCATTTGTACCACAAGCAGTTCGCCGCACGATGTCTTTGTCGGAATGATCCCTGCTGACCTTCCTTCTGATCAAGCTACTGACCTTCGCCGCCTCCTCGAGACTTACCACGACATTTTCTACTTCGACGATCGTTCTCTGAGCCAAACGTCTGTTGTCCAACATCGCATCGACACGGGGAACGCGAGCCCTATCCGCCGCCGTGCCTATCGTATCTCCCTCGCCGAACGTCGTGTGATCCAAGGCGAAGTTGACAAAATGCTCACAAAAGGCATTATCGAACCTTCTTCCAGTCAGTGGGCGTCATTGTGGTACTAGTAAAGAAGAAAGACGGCAGCTGGCGCTTTTGTGTTGACTACCGACACTTGAACAACATCACACGCAAGGACGTATACCCCCTGCCCCGAATCGATGACGCGTTAGACTGCCTCCACGGCGCCACGTACTTTTCCTCCATCGACCTGCGCTCCGGATACTGGCAGATTACCGTGGATGCCATGGACCGTAAAAAGACTGCGTTCGTCACACCAGATGGACTTTACCAATTCAAGGTTATGCCTTTTGGATTGTGTAATGCCCCCGCGACCTTCGAGCGAATGATGGATTCTCTCCTTCGGGCCTATAAGTGATCTACGTGTTTATGCTATCTAGATGACGTGATTGTCTTTTCGCCTACTTTTGAGGACCACCTAACCCGCCTGTCGGCCATTCTTGATGTGTTTCGCCACGCTGGCCTACAACCTAACTCCTCCAAGTGTCGTTTCGCTCGGCGTCACATCACCGTTCTCGGTCACCTTGTTAGTGCTAGCGGTGTCCAACCTGACCCCGACAAGGTGCGTTCCGTCCGAGGCTTTCCTGTTCCTCGCTCAGTTAGCGATGTACGGAGCTTTGTCGGCTTGTG
Organism: Dermacentor silvarum; assembly: GCF_013339745.2. NCBI lineage: Eukaryota > Metazoa > Arthropoda > Arachnida > Ixodida > Ixodidae > Dermacentor > Dermacentor silvarum. The sequence continues at coordinate 84,305,692 of NC_051160.1, forward strand.
TTCCTACTTCCGCCGCTTTGTTAGGAATTTTGCCGACATTGCCCGGCCGCTTACTGACCTACTCAAGAAGGACATCTCTTTTTCCTGGGATCGTGCACAAGCTGCCGCATTCACCACACTGGTCAGTTTACTGACTTCACCGCCCATTTTGGCCCATTATGACCCGTCGGCCCCTACAGAAGTTCGCACCGACGCTAGTGGCCACGGTATAGGTGCAGTACTCGCACAACGTCAGAATGACCAGGACCGTGTCATTGCCTACGCCAGCCGCCTTCTCTCGTCGTCGGAGCGGAATTATTCGATAACTGAGCGCGAATGCCTCGCTTTGGTCTGGGCTGTGGCGAAATTCCGTCCTTATTTGTACAGCCGAACGTTTTCCGTCGTCACGGACCACCATGCCCTTTACTGGCTCTCGTCACTGAAGGATCCTACAGGAAGGCTTGGTCGCTGGGCGTTACGACTACAGGAGTACACCTTTGACGTTCTCTACAAATCTGGCCGGATGCACCAAGATGCTGACTATTTATCACGCTACCCTGTCGACCCTCCCGACACCGCCGAACGTGATACCGGTGATTTCGTCGTGGCTATTGCAGATCTGGCCAACAAACGCGCTGAACAGCAAAGTGTCGACACGTTACGATCCATAATAGGCCGCCTCCATTCTCGTAAGCCCGACCCATCGCTTCGTCTGTTTGAGCTTCACGACGATATTCTTTACCGTCGTATTACCACTCCCGACGGCCCAGAGCTTCTGCTTGTTCTCCCCAAGCATCTTCGTGCTACGGTTCTCAAAGAACTCCACGATGCTCCGACCGCTGGCCATCTTGGCGTATCCCGCACATACGATCGCGTGCGGCGCCGGTTTTTCTGGCCTGGTCTGTACCGATCTGTTCGACGCTACGTTGCTGCGTGTGACCTTTGTCAGCGACGTAAACGGCCCTCGGGGTTGCCTGCAGGCCTTCTGCATCCTATTGACATACCCCAGGAGCCATTCTACCGCATCGGTCTTGACCTCCTCGGTCCATTTCCTACGTCTGCTTCAGGGAACAAGTGGATCGCAGTTGCGACCGACTACGCTACGCGTTTTGCCATCACGCGAGCTCTGCCGACTAGTTGCGCCACTGACGTCGCCGATTTCCTGCTTCATGACGTCATCCTTCGTCATGGTGCCCCTCGGCAACTGCTCACAGACCGAGGCCGCTACTTCTTGTCGAAAGTTGTCGATGACCTCCTTCGTTCCTGTTCTGTGGAGCACAAGCTCACTACTGCGTACCACCCGCAGACCAACGGGCTCACCGAAAGGCTAACCCGCACCTTAACCGATATGCTGTCGATGTACGTGTCTGAGGATCATCGGGACTGGTACAGCGCTTTATCATACGTCACGTTCGCGTACAACTCCTCCCGTCACGACAGGGCCGGTTTTTCGACATTTTACCGGCTGTATGGACACCACCCTGCATTGCCTTTTGACACACTACTACCTTCTTTTATACAACATACCACGGAGTATACCCGCGATGCTGCCGCGCGAGCCCATCTGGCACGTCAGATCGCTCATGAACGACTCTCCGACTCACAATTACGCCAAAAGGACTGTTACGACCGCCAGCCACCGGCACCTCTGCTTTTCTCCGGGATCTCTTGTGCTTCTCTGGACTCCTTCTCGTCGCGTCGGTCTCTCCGAAAAACTTTACACCAGACCTTACAAGGTTTTACGGCAACTTAGTGACGTGAACTATGAAATCACCCCACTGAACAGTTCTTCACCATCTACCCTGCCATCTCGTGACGTCGTGCACGTGTCCCGACTGAAGCCGTACTTTCCGGTCGCCTCCTCATGTAATTAGTCTGCGCCGAGACGGCGCTCAGTCCGCCGGGGCGGCTAGATGTTACGGGCCGCCTCCTTGCATCAAGGAAGAAGACGACGATCGCCGGGGGACGCTGCGCGTGTTCAGCCATCTTGGCAATCTCTGCCAACAGTCCCTGTTTATAAATCTTGTCCCGCTTGTATCTATTTGACACCCCGTCACAATATATATATATATATATATATATATATATATATTGTCACGGGGATTCACAAGTACACGGTAGAGACAATATTTATAGGCTGCTGCTACCAAATAATGGCTGACAGCATCTCACGAGGCATGTCCCGTCTTCTTCCTCTTCGCATAGCACAGCGGTCCTTTAATGGCAGGCTCATACGCAATGCCTCGTAACATCACCCCCGGCGGACTGAGCGCCGTCACGGCGCCTTCTAAAATGAGTCAGCACTACTGGTGTAGTAGGGTTTTAGCCGCGACACATGGACAACATCAGCAGCAGACGCAAAAGAAGAAGATGGGCGTTCTCGGAGCGGAGTGATGAGGTAGTCAACATCGTTGAGCTTGCGGAGAACGTTGTAGGGTCCTGTGTAGCGAGGGAGGAGCTTCTCGCACAGGCCTTGGCGTCGAGACGGCGTCCAGAGTAGGACCAGAGATTCAGGAGGGTACTCTACTTCGCGGTGCCGGCTATCATAGCGCTCTTTTTGGGAGTCCTGCGACGCGCACAGCCTAGTGTGAGCAACCTGGCGAGCCCGTCTGGCTCGAGAGAGGACGTCCTGAGCATATGCGGTTGGTACGTACGGATCAGCAGGAAGGAGCGTCTCGAAGGGCAACGCAGGGTTGCGGCCGTACAGGAGAAAGAACGGCGGATAGCCGGCAATGTCATGTCGGGACGAGTTGTAGGCAAAAGTAACGTAGGGTAGGGCGGCGTCCCAATCGCAGTGATCAGTAGAGACGTACATGGACAGCATATCCGTGAGAGTTCGGTTGAGCCGCTCGGTAAGACCGTTGGTCTGTGGATGGTAGGCTGTCGTAAGGCGATGTTCAGTAGAGCAGCTACGCAGAATTTCGTCAATGACCTTTGCAAGGAAACAGCGTCCACGATCTGTAAGAAGCTGACGCGCAGCCCCGTGTCGAAGAATGACGTCATTGAGCAGAAAGTCTGCAACGTCGGTAGCGCAGCTACTGGGCATGGCGCGCGTGATGGCCTATCTGGTGACGTAGTCAGTTACGACGGCAAGCCATTTGTTGCCAGATACGGACGTACGGAAAGGTCCGAGCAAGTCAAGGCCGATGCGGAAGAAATGCTCCGGTGGAATGTCGACAGGTTGAAGCAGGCCAGCCTGAGGAAGAGCAGGACGTTTGCGGCGTTGACAGCGTTCGCAGGCAGCAACGTATCGGCGCACCGAACGATATAAGCCAGGCCAAAATAACCGCTGTCGCACGCGGTCGTAGGTGCGTGAAACGCCCAAGTGGCCGGCAGTTGGAGCATCATGTAGATGTTGAAGAATGGTGGTGCGCAGGTGTTGGGGAATACCTAGCAAGAATTCTGGACCGTCAGGTTTCATGTTGCGACGGTAAAGGACGTCATCGCGTAGGACATACTGTCGTAGAGCAGGGTCGGAACGCGCAGAAGAGAGTCGCTGAATGGTGAGCTTTAGGACTGCATCCCGACGCTGTTCGGTGCCGATGTCGCGTAAATCAGAGATGGCCAGTACACAGGAGTCATGCTCATGGTCAGCGAGGCTAGCAGGGTCCACCGGATGGCGCGAAAGACAATCGACATCGTGGTGTAGCCTGCCCGATTTATAAATTACATCGAAGGTATATTCCTGTAGTCTCAGAGCCCAGCGACCAAGGCGACCAGTTGGGTCCTTGAGTGAGGACAGCCAACAAAGAGCGTGGTGGTCGGTAAGAACCGAGAATGTGCAGCCGTACAAATACGGGCGAAATTTTGCGACAGCCCAAACCAATGCAAGGCACTCGCGCTCTGTGATAGAATAGTTCCGTTCTGATGTGGAGAGCAGGCGGCTGGCGTATGCAATAACACGTGTGTGGCCATGCTGGTGCTGAGCGAGGACGGCGCCGATTCCATGCCCACTAGCATCTGTGCGAACCTCAGTAGGCGCGAATGGGTCAAAGTGAGCCAAGATAGGCGGTGAAGTGAGCAAGTTGGTCAGCGCCGAGAATGCGGTTGCTTGGTCAGGGCCCCACGAGAAGGGCACGTCCTTCTTGAGAAAGTCGGTGAGGGGTCGGGCTATGATGGCGAAATTGCGTATAAAACGGCGGAAGTAGGAGCATAATCCAACAAAACTCCGAACAGCTTAAGTAGACGGGGGCACAGGGAAGTTCTTAACAGCGCTAATCTTGGCAGGGTCAGGTTGGACACCCGTAGCACTTACAAGATGACCAAGCACAGTGATTTGTTGTCTGCTGAAATTACACTTTTTGGAGTTTAGCTAGAGTCCTGCTCGACGAAAGACAGCTAGAATGGTCGCCAAACGAGTAAGGTGACTTTCAAACGTTGGGGAAAACACAATGACGTCGTCTATGCAGCAGAGACAGATAGACCATTTGTAGCCACGAAAGAGAGAGTCCATCATGCGTTCGAACGTTGCGGGGGCGTTACACAGTCCAAAGGGCATAACTTTGAACTGATAGAGGCCATCCGGTGTGATAAAGGCAGTCTTTTCTCGATCCAAGTCATCAACAGAAATCTTCCAGTAACCCGAGTGCAGGTCTATGGATGAGAAGTACTTCGCACCATGAAGACAGTTCAGGGCGTCATCGATCTGTGGCAGCGGATAAACGTCTTTGCGCGTTATTTTGTTTAAGGCACGATAGTCGACGCAAAATCTCCAGCTGCCATCCTTTTTTTTTTTTTTGACCAAGACTACAGGTGACGCCCATGGACTTGAGGAAGCCTCTATGACGTCTTTGGAGAGCATCTTGTCGACTTCTCGTTGTATGACCTGGCGTTCGGAATGGGACACACGATAGGGTTGCCGTCTGATAGGAATCGCATCTCCGGTATGTATTCGATGACTTACGAGAGACGTTTGACCGAGAGGGCGGTCATCGAAGTCAAAGATATCCCTATAAGTCGTTAGGAGGTGGTGGAGTTCCGTGGCTTGACAAGTCGGAAGATCAGTGGCAATCATCGTGGTAATTTCGTCGGGGAGTGGACTTGCCGGACCGCTTGCGAGAAAGGACGAAAAAGTGTCCGCGTCTAGTGCCGCGACGTCGCATTCATCAAGCGCAGACACGTTGGCCACTGAGATGCCTTGCGGGAGAGCTTGAGTCAAGTTGCTGAAGTTGAGAAGCGGCCGGAGCTGGACGTGGTTGTCGACAACAGTCACGAGGGTGTGTGGCACAGCAATATTTCTGGTCAACAGTACCTCAACTAGTGGAGACACTATGTAGTCGCCGTCTGGAACTGGGAATGCCGTCGTCAAGGCAACACACGTGGCGGCGTGCGGTGCCAACCAAACATAATCGACAGAGCATAAGCGTTGTGACGGTAAATCTGGAACATCCGCCAGTTCAGGAATCTCAAGTTGAAGGACGCCGGTTGCACAGTCAATGAGAGCGGCATGGGCCGACAAGAAATCAAGTCCGAGAAAGACGTCGTTGGGGCATTGCTCGAGAACCGTAAACAAAACAGATATATGGTGACCGGCGATGGTGATGCGAGCTGTGCACATTCCGATGACTGCGGGACTTCTTCCATCAGCGACGCGAATAATACCAGTAGCGGCGGGGGTAAGTACTTTCTTACGGCGACGACGAAGGTGATTACTCATCACGGATATTTGTGCCCCAGTATCGACGAGTGCGGAAACAGTTAAGCCGTCAACGTCAACGTCGATCAAGTTTCGTCGCGTCGGCAATACGAGGAGAGGATTTGAGGTGGAAGTCGAAGATGCAGCGTCACGTCTAAGAGCTGCATCCCTTAGTTTCGCTGTTGAAGGTTGAGCGGCGATGTCGGACGTCGTCGTAGAGGCGAAGGAGACGACGGCCGACGCGCTGACGGCGAACGGGACTGGTGACCTCGGGGCGACGGGGAACGGCTGTGCGGCGTAGGGGTGGCATCGACGTTGTACGGCTCAATAGGCTGGAAGCGGCGGTAGCTCTCAGTGTTGTATGGTTGGTATGGCTGAGCGGGCTGAAAACGGCGGTAGTTGTCGGTGCGGCTAGCAGTGTCATCCCGGGTTAACGGCGACACCCAACGGTTGTTGCAATGGCGCGCGACGTGACCGATACAGCGGCATTGGAAGCAAATCGGCCGATCATCTGCCGTCCGCCATTCAGCCGGATTACGAGAGCGCGGATAAAACCGTTGTTCCTGGGGTGGTGATCTCGGGCGAGGCGGCGACCTAGGGCGAAAGTCAGTTGTCCGAGACTGAGCAATGGTGCAGACGGCGAAACCCAAGTTGCCGAGTTCCTCCCGCACAATGGACTGGACCAGGGAAACGGCCGGCACGTGAAAATCGCCGTGGCCGTTGTTGGGGAGAGCCGGAGCAATAGCTTCGATTTCCCGACGGACGATTCGTGTAATTTCCGACGGTGGCGATGACTGCAGACGAGAGGCCTGTCCGTCTTCGCATGACGACGTCGGGGCGGTGTTTGGCTAGCCGAGCGAATGACCTCGCAATACGCCGACTTTTGGCCTGCTCAAAACGCCGGCATTTTTCAATAATTGCGGCGATGGTCGCACAATTTCGGCACAGTAATAGGTTGAACGCATCGTCTGCGATTCCCTTTAGTAGATGACCAACCTTGTCCGACTCCGTCATGTCCATGTCCACTTTACGGCAAAGAGCCAAGACGTCCTGAATGTAGGAGATGTATGGTTCAGTGGACGTCTCAGCGCGGACGGATAGCTCTTGTGTTGCGGCCGCCTTTCGAACGCATGGGCTTCCCAAACAAGGCACAAAGTTTTGTTTTGAAAGTGTCCCAACTTCCAATCTCTGCCTCATGGTTATCGAAGCACACCTTTGCCGTTCCTTTGAGGTAAAACAGCACGTTCGCCAGCATTATCGTCGGGTCCCAACGATTGACCTCACTGATGCGTTCATAATTGGCAATCCAATCTTCAACGTCGACTTCATCCGTACCGCAGAACGTTCCCGGGTCTTTAGGGTGCGTAACGACGATCGTTGACGTTGTGATCGGCGCTGGTGCAGGCGTCGCACTGGCCGGCGCAGTTTGCGTGGTCGTGGTCTCGTCTGTCATGATGAAGACCGCGACTCGACGACCACTGCGGAGCTCCGTTGTACAGCGCTTCTTCTCGTACCCCGCACCTCCACCAAATTGTCACGGGGATTCACAAGTACACGGTAGAGACAATATTTATAGACTGCTGCTACCAGAGAATGGCTGACAGCATCTCACGAGGCATGTCCCGTCTTCTTCCTCTTCGCGTAGCACAGCGGTCCTTTAATGGCAGACTCATACGCAATGCCTGGTAACAATATATATATTCTTAATATTTTAAAGAATATCCATGGAAATCCATCCAAAATTAACGCACTCGGGAAAGAGCTCGTCGTTGACGTGCCGATTCTAGCGTGAGGCCTTCCGAAGCCCAGGCCAAACGTCAGCGGCGTCCAGCCCTCCAGGATCCCGAGAAAGGGGGTGGAAGTTGGCAATGCTAGCGCCAACTTCCCCAGTGTGACTACCAGGTTTTAACGCATGTTTCTCAACCGGAACTTCGGAGACAGCTGCAGTGCGTGTGACCGCTTGTGGTTCGAGCACAACGTAGTACTCGTCAGTGCAATTCGTATGAAGGAACACCGAAGAAACACACGAAAAGCTTCGCTCAACCCCCTTTCCTCAATAGGGGAGGGGCTACTAATTTTTTGTTCATTGGCGACCAATTACCACGTGTCACGCGTGATTCCATGGTCCCCACCACTGAGGGCACGTTTCTGAAGAAAACGTCCTTTTATTTTAAAACGGCTATATTTAAATAATACACAAAGACTTCGTAGGAAAACCCGGTGCATGTAAATGTAGAGAAACAATGGACTAATGCAGTCTAAAACATACAAGCAATGCTTTTTCGATTTTGCCAAGTTTTGCATTGTGCTTTATGTTTTAAGTTATGCGTTGTAACGAAAAGAATTTTTCTCTATCATGATGGCGCACTGCAGCATCTATGCATAACGTGTATTCTTTATTTCTATAAAAAAATTCAATCTCCCATCCACTCAGTGAAGATGGTTAACCAGCGAAGCTGAAACGTGCAGCCCCAGTGTTTATCACTTGGTTAATCCCGAGGGTTCATTAAAGTATTTCTCAATTATGAGGTTACACACACGTTCGGCTGACGGTATGCCCGTAGTCCGCCGTTGTCGCATGCGTTCGAATTTTCGAGTTTGCTCGCCGGCATGGTTAGCAGTTCAGATTGGAAAGATTTTAGCTGTGCTAGAAACAGGGACCAAGAAGGACGAAAAAGACAGCACGTGGTGTCTTTTTCGTCCTCCTTTGTCTCTATTTCTAGCGCGGTTAAAATCTTTCCGATATGAACTTCAACCAACTAGCCCAACTTGGTGCACTACTACAGTGGTTAGCAGCATTCTCCCGCCATTGCCGCTTGCGATTCTTCGAAATCAAATTGCTTCAAAATTAAATCTGTCTGTCATGGTAAGACAATGAATGGCTCTTACCCCCGTAAGCAATGGCTGCGAAAGCGCGGCATCCCCACTACGACGACAGAAGAGAAGTGAAATTCTACGCTGGAATGATGACTGGCAACATAGCCAGCTATGGAAGAAGACGACAACGAGGAACACGGCAGCAGTGGCACGAGCACGTACCGAGCACGAGCGCAACCCGAGGGGCTTCAACGAGCCAGCTGCGGAAGAAGACGACGACGCTCAAGCCAATGCTCATGATGATAGTTTTCTGTACACAGGCGATTTTGCCTAGTCATATACGATTTAGCCTAGACATATAAAGTTTCGCTTTAAAAGTAGTCACGAAAGTAGCGGTGGTGTCGCAGCTTGTGTTTGCTCATGCTTGGAGTGTTGGCTGTGCTTGCAGTGTTTCCTCGTGTTTGCAATCATACTTGCAGTGTCAAATTTTCCTGTTTGAAGAGGCTCAATGTAAAGTCAGTATAGTTATATTTACATCACAGGAAGACAGTGGAAAATAATTTTCGCTAGAATGCAACATATATTTGCTAGTTTCGGAATTAACAATTGCCTGAATGATTTTATTGCACATTTGTATTGCGTAACTTGAATTATTTTTTGCAATAAAACTATTTTCCTCCGTAATATTTAACGGTTATATAACATTTTTTTTTCTACAGGCAATAGACAAAACGAAGGTAAGATAAAACAGCTACCTATCATAATATTTTCTACCTATCTGGTTTGCATCGTATTTCACTTTACCAGAATGATATGCGTTCATCAAAGAGTGGAATGCTGAAATTTACGCAATTGGTCACACTATAAAAAATGTCCGTGTTTCATTTGAATCTAAAATATTCTGTGGAGTTGCCGAAAACGACAGAGTGGGGCTATAATCTTCACATCCTTTATTAATATTGATAATGCAATTTTAACGAGCGTTCAGTTGGGGAGCTTGTGTTTGAGCGAAATGTCACTGTAGATGTTGTTCGGCTTGAACGTTAGCTCATAATGTGCCGTTACATGCTACGTGCGCGCTTCTTATTATACACATCAAGTAAATGTGCGTTTTATACATATTTGTCGATAAAGTAAAAGGATTACTAAAGTATAATGATTACTCGAAGTTAGCATGCTGTGATTGCTTTATCTGCCATGTACGAACTACGAATTTCAACGTCACATAGACCAGGAATATTTTCAAATAAGTAGCATCAACTTCCTAGTACAGTTCTAAGCAATTGTAGTAAATGGGTATACTTTTCTTGTGGTTCAGAGGATGTCTTGTGGAGAAATGAACTGGCGACATCACTTTGGTAGCCGGGCATGACAACATGAAAGTATACTTACAACTAACCATCAAGAAAGACACTTGGGATGAGCAAAACGCATACTTCCAATTGGAAACACAATTGTAGAGGATGGGGGTGCATTCCTGAGGGATCTAAGGGCGTCTTGCGGAGAAATGACCTAGCGACATTAGTCTGGTAGCGAGACATGCCAACATGAAGGTGTACTTAAATCTAACAATCAAGAAAGACACTTAGGATGAGCAGAACACACAAAGCGGAATTGCAACCGCGAATGTTACAATTGAACACCGTGAAGAGCTACAAAAGCACGACACCAGTATAGATGCATTTAACCCAGAATGAAGCTAACGGATGAAGATTATAGAAATATGATATTCAGTCTCATCCTTTGACCTGGAAGGTCAGGAACCGGACACTGCATGGTGGGTTGCGGGCAGGGAAATTACGACGAGTGGTGCCGCAAAAAGTCGTTGATGGGAACAAACAAGAGTCTGCCACATTGTTATGGAGCTTGCGAGACACAGGATTGCGAGAGCGACAGCGAAGGTGAAATGGCATTGCGGAGATGCGCTCTCCCCTCATGCAACACCTAACGTGCTACTGCGGCAGCTGGTGTTACTTATCGCCAACTCTGCTCCGTCAAGGCGCGCTCGTGTCCGGCTTTCCGGCTCAATTGGTACGATCGCTTTGATGGGTCACGATGCGGTGAGAAAATTTGACAATTGTGTAAGCATTCTTTGCTACCGAAAGGGCCATGGGTAGATGCGCATAACCTAGGAAAAGCAAGTAAACAAAAGTAAGCAAAAGCTGAGTCACAGCCAAGCCAAAAAATGCTTACGCATTAGCAGGCAATTCTCAGAATTTTTATAGCTTTTACTTTTTGACGCACAGTGAAGATCCAACTTTAACTTCGTGCAATATATGTTTAGGGCATGTAGCAAATCTTCATTTATTGAGCCTTCAATTTTCACTAGCATAATCTAAAAAAAGCACTGCGCTTGAATTTGCGCTTCCATGTCGCTTTTTTGTCGTTCTCTTCATTTCATGCGCAATGTGAAGGGTAAGTTCACCATGAATCGTGATCGGAGGTTCACTGATAACTTCTGACTAATCAAACTTTGAGGCTCTAAAGAAGAGCCGAAATCTGAGTGACAATTCAACTATCTATTTTTTTTTTTTGCTTTCAGTCCAAACGTGGTACGAACTTATGGCGAGAGGTCCGCAAAACACAACATGCGCAAATAAATGTAATAAGGAATATCAAGAATATTCTCCAAGAGGAAATGTCTGTCTTTACACGGATAGATGCCAATAAATCATTGAATTTTTGTACTTTTGATCTTATAATGCGTCCTGCACAGATTTAACTGAATTACCACCAGGCTCAAATCTTCTAGTAGTATTCATCTGCCTAAGATATCGTGACATTTCATGAACCTGGTCTTACTTTGAAGTAAATTTGTATGTAAACAACCTATATTTTTATGCAACTATTGATCAAATAGAATTTCTAAAAATAAATTGTTTTCCACAAACCACCATTGTTGTGCATTTGTGTGAAAGCAAATCATCACTTTTTTTTTTTTTTTTTTTGCAGTGCAGAAATTCTACTTGCTAGATTTATTTACACAAAGGTTTCATAGATCCTTTGGCCACTATTTTAAAACCTCCTCAGTCTGCGTACTTAACGCAGAAGTAAAACTCATTTACCGTGTTCCCCCATACTCGTTCTGCTGGAAGCGAATACGCCTTGTATAGTAGGCACGTTTTTTATACAATTCAGTAACTGGCTATTCGCCTCCATGATGGTGTCGAGGTTCTTTTAATGCGATTACCATTCTTTTCCAACTTCACCTGGCTCGCAGCACGTTCGTTTGTTTGTCCTTCCGTACTTTCCCTCTTTCACGCCTGCTTGGGCTACAGTGTAGTCTATGGTGGAATGGGTAGTGCGTTGGGCGGCTGTGCTGAGAGAAACGGTTTCAAAACCAAGCGTCGTGCCAACTTTGGTCACTTAGTACGTGCTGCTCCTAAATCAAACGATTTAACGCCAACTTGGGTTATTTGGTATGTACTACTAGCGATGTGCCGGTCATCAATTAACCTATGAACACGCCAAACTGGCTGACTTTCTAGCCCATGGCCAAATGCTTAGAGCATCGCGCTGTTGCTCGGAAGAAACCGGTTGTGAAACCAACCGTCGTACCAACTTGTGTCCCTGGTTATGTGCTGCTCTTCAGTGACCTCGTTCACGTCAACTTGAGTCACTAGGGTCTGTGCGAATGGTTTAGGGCGGAATCGAACGCGTGTCACACGGTTTCCTCAAGCACAGTGGCACGACGGTTTAGCGAGTTACGCCACGAATTCCCGCAGTCAGCGAGTCAGAACACCGCGTTCGCACGGTGCGTGCGAACGTAATGTGCATTCTATATATACTATACAATGCATGCTTTTATTATTCTTGTTTTTTACAGCGTAAGCTCTTATGGGCTCATTCCAATAGCCGTTTCGGGTCACGATGACGCCACCGCCCCGTAGCCGCTATCGCATGCGAAAAAAAGTACACGCTCTCCGCCGGGATTGAACGCAGGGTCGGTATTTTGTAGCGATGCCTTTAATGTCATATGCCTTTTCGCGCTTATCGCGCCTTGTCAATGGTCAGAGCGACGGTCCGCTCGCGTTATCAACGTTGATATCGTGAGCCGACCGTCGCTCTGACCACTTACAAAGCGCGATAAGCGCGAAAAGGCTTATGACATTAAAGGCATCGCTACAAAATAGCGGCCCAGGCCCGCTGCGTGGGAGGCGCATACTCTACAACTGAGCCACGCAAGCTTTTTTTTTCTTTATTGCCCGTCTTCGACGTACACAGGTAACATATACACTTTACAATGATAAAAGCAATGACCGTCTTGGGTCCTTGGAAACAGTTAAAAACACTTGATCGCCACTAGTTCATCCAATAGATGTATCCATTCGGGCGGTTCTTTTCTCGCTCGATAAGCTTCACGCAGATACAGCATGCTTTCCATAAAATTATCTTTCGCAGGACGAATAACTAGGCTCTCATGGCGCACATCCATTGGAGTCTTCCAGACGCTGTGTAAACACAGTGCCATAAACATATCACATGGCTTATCCGCGTTTTCAGTTGGCAAGAAGCAGATGCCGTACGGTGTAATCGGTAATTATTCTTCAACGTTCGTTGTAGGATGTCCCATAGGAACACTGCATCTGAACAATCAAGAAACATATGCTCAATGGTTTCGGTTGCCTGCATCTCAAGCAGTTCGCGGACCACTGTACAAAGATTCCCCATTCCCTCAGCAATGGCTTCACCGGAAGCGTTCCAGTGTGTAGTTGAAAGGAAAACGTTTTTACGGATGACCGTATAGGCATCCGCTTCACTCTTTTTCAGCACATTCCTTCCACTGGATTCAAAGTGGTACATTGAACGATAAACAGGCACTGGCAATGATACATCAAGTAAATCTTTGTACAGTATTATCCGCTTAATAGATGCAAGGTAATCCATTGAAAATCGCGCATGTAAGAATTGAAAAGACAGCACGACGTCTCGCAGGAAGCCTCTGAAGCTAGGTCCTATTGTGTAATTTGAGGACACAACAAATTCAGGCAGCGCGTTATGCAAACACGTTTGAAGGACTGTGCACAAAAACGTATCTTTTTGATCACGTAGAAAAAAATCTGGACACGACTTCTCCTAAAAAAAAGATGCGCTAACCCTAGGCCCCCACTTTTCACCGTCCTAAACAAATGAGTGCGACTGGTACGCTCCCAGACGGAAACCCAAATAAATATGGCAAACTGCTTGTGTATTCTTTGCATGCTGACTATTGATCCGCATAATGTTTGCAACACATACCAAATTTTGGCTACTAAGAATACATTACACACCGTTGCTCGGGCGAACATTGACAGATCTCGTCCACCGAACTTCGCCGTTTTTGCGTTCATTTCTTGCACCTCTCCTTGCCAATAATTTTTTGTGTCCTGGTGGTGTTGTAGAGGTACCCCTAAGTACTTGGTCGGCACATTTGTCCACTGTATTTTTGCAAAAGGTGGAGGTGTGTCCTCCCACTGTCCATACCATATCCCAGTCGACTTTCCCCAATTAATTACGCTCCCTGTCATTTTACAATATTTTGTTACAACAGTAACAGCATTGCTTACACTTTGCATGTCGTCACAAAAAACAGCGACGTCATCCGCGTATGCCAGCAGTTTTACTTCACTGTAACCCACCCTAAAACCCCTGATGTTGCTATCATCTATTATCTTTAGACACAATGGCTCGAGATATAGGGCAAACAGTAAAGACGATAAACCACATCCCTTTCTCACGGAAGATCTTACTTGAATGCTGGTACTAAGTGTTATGTTAACTATCACTTTTGTGGAGACGTCTGCATAGCACATTCTAATTCCTTCTGTTAATATTGATCCCACATTCACATGCTCCAAAGCATCGAAAAGGATAGTGTGCGTCACCCTATCGAATGCTTTTTCTAAGTCCAATTGTAGCATGGCCACCCTACCAGAAAAGTCATCACAATGATCAAGTATGGTTGCTATGTGTATGTTAGCACTTGGTAATTGACCTGCCCTTGATGCCACATATTTGATGTGGCCCTATCAACCGTAATATTATGCTTTGTAACCTTCTGCCCAAAAGTTTTGTGTATACTTTATAGTCAGTATTCCTTAGGCTGATTGGATGATAGGCTCGCACAGATAGGAGTGATGTGGAATCGGTGGATTTTGGTATCAATACAATGTGGCTCTCGCGAAATGATGGTGGCAGTAACTGGTTTTCATAAGCGTCTGTGATTACGTGGTAAAGGGCTGTAGCTATTTCTGTTTTGAAAAATTTATAGAATGCTCCACTCAATCCGTCAGGTCCTGGCGTTTTGCCAGGGCTCGAGTCATCTATAGCTTCCTCAATTGCTTTGATGCTAATTGGCATTTCTAATCTTTTTCGGTCTTCTTCTTCCAGTCCCGGCAGAAGGTGTAAGAATTCACGATCGAAACCTTGTTCACATTGCGGCTCCTGTCCTAAAAGTTCTCCGTAACATTCTACAAAGGCGGGTTGGACGGTTTCTTTGTCACGTACTACTACATTTTTGTATGTTATCGCATTTATCTCTTTTCTCGCGGCATAACTCTTTTCATCCAAAGCGAGCGCTTTGTAGGTTGTTCCCCACACCATAAACGTTCAGCGCGCGCGCGTATAATTGCACCACGATATTTTTCCTTATCGACAAGTTCCAACTGTGCTTTCGTTTGTTTTATTTCTTTTGCGAAACACCCCGGATGATTGCTCTCCATGCTTAAATAAAATTTGAGCTCACTTTCCAATTCCATTCCTTTTTTTTTCTTGGTGATGTAAAACACTGGATCTTTCTATCGATGTTAACTTAGTTTCTTGCTTAAAACACTCCCACTTTTCCGTGTAGTCGTTTTGATCACCCGATAACAGCTCTTTGAGGCTATCTTGAAATTTTTTTCACAAAGGTTTCGTCCTGGAACAGTTTTTCAATGAATTTCCATAGTCCCCAATTGAAACTTGACGGCTTTTTTGGACCAAGTGAAAAACGGACCAAGCTGTGGTCGCTATAATAAACATGCTTGATTTCATAATCACTGCACAATGTTATCGCTTCCGCAGAAACATAGACACGACCCAGTCTTGCGTGGCTGTCCCCTAGAAAATGAGTGAACTGAGGTGCATTATTATTGGCCAAAACGGCGCCTACATCCTCTAAATTATATTCTTCCACCAGTGCTGCTAAATGTAGCACACTTACATCGAGACCAGGCTGCTTACGGGCTCTGTCTTCCACTTTGCAGACACAGTTGAAGTCTCCCATCATGAGTATGGTTCTCTCACACTTCAAGTGACATTCCACGCTTACAAAAAACGCCCTGCGCTCGGCTGTTCTATTTGGCGCGTAAACGCAGATAACACGCCACTTCAGAGTACAAAACAAGAAATCACACATTATATTGTGCCCGCTATTATCACTAAATACATTTTCAACAGATATACCAATAATATTCCGGAGAAAAAGCGCACAGGCACCAGCTCTTCCAACAAAATGGGAAACGCACACATAATATCTAGTCATGAAAGGTTGCACTAGGCGGTCCGTCCCTTCCTCAGTTTCAATATTTGTTTCCTGAACCGCAATAACGTCGAGATTCTTTTCGATGAACAAGCGGTTAAGCTGGAATTCTTCCCTCCTTGCCGTAAGACCCCGCACGTTAATCGTGCCTACGCGTAAGGGTCTTTCAAGGCGTAACTCCATTTTTACATGAAAGAGATCACAGTACATGCACAGCTATTGTAGGATACGAAAGGTCACTCACATTGCCTTCGCGAGTCTGCAGTCAGCTTGCACGCTTGACTGGCATTCCATCCACAGCTCCGAAGTAGCAGCATTGTCTCCCCCCCCCCCCCCGAAACGGGCACAAACACTCGCACGTACGACGTATTAAGTCGGAGGTGTCCCCGACACCTTTCTGTCCGGCACTATGTTTGGCGCCGGTCGGAAGGTTGCTGTCTTCGGAAGGTCGGAAGGTTTCCGGACAGTTGCTGTCTTCTCCAGTGGTTCGCTCACAGTTGAAGTGCTCGACTGTTGCTCCCCGCTGGCACTTTCTTCGTGCGTTCTCTTTGCCGCTTCCACCGCTTTGCTCGTTTCCGTAGTGTCCATGAGGCATGCATCATCCTGGGAAGTTGTTACGGATGGTTTCTTGCCTGCACTTGCGTCGTTGTTTGTTTCAGCATCTTTAGCAGGTGTAAGCTTGCGCCTGATGTCGATATGTCTTAACTCGCGACCTGCTTTAGATCGTGTTTCGTCGCTGTTACCGTCGAGTCGTTTTTCGAAGGCGGCGACAAAGATGGTCCAGATGCACTGACAATTTCCTCCGCGTCAACTTCGTCCATAAGGTGCTCCTTGACGATTTTCTCACTTTTCGGTGGCCCTGCAACGTTTGCGTACGTGCGTACACACTGACTTTCTTCGTGACCGAACCGTCGACAAACAGAACAACGCGGCACGCCGCAATCACGGCTGATGTACCCTGTACGGTTGCACCAAGACACAGGGGGGCACAACCTCGCACGACCACTAACGCCATTATGCCTAATATTCGTAGGTGATGCGGTAGGTCATCAATTGTTAGGCCAGGTTTGAGTTTTAGGGACACCGTACGCATAGACGGCCCCTTGTCCGTGATGCCTTGTACTCGCCAGCGTTCTTTCTGGATGTCAGAAACCTTCCCGTACGGAGCAAACGCCGCATGTACCTCTTCGTCCTGTACATTGTGCAGTAACCAGTGCAGCTTTAGCCGCACCTCCAGGTTATGCGGATCCACCACCAAACAGCGTCGTTCCTTGACTTCAACTTCCGCATACTTCAGCATCTTCTTCGTCGCCTCTGCACTCTCAAACGTCACAGCCCAGACGTGGTTCGTCTGAAAAGCCCCCAAGGCGACCACCTGTGGGAGCAATTCCAGATGAGCCAGCGTGTCGCGAAAATCTTCGACATAAAATGGCCTCGCTTTCACGTCGCCGTGAAGAAAAACGGTGTTTAAAACACACGAACCTGTAGGCAGAGGCGGCAAAACAACGTGGTAATCCTGTTCAGCGGTTTCAGGCATCCTGTTTCCGCGGCTTGGCATAGCCGCAAACACCGCCCCTACGGAGCGCGACATTCAACGTCCGTATACCGAACGGTAGCCGGAAGTAGAATGCTGAGCCACGCAAGCGCTTGCTATCCGGGAGCGGGAAACGCGCCTATACAGGCGCCCTATGCAGGCACGTAGGCGCAGACGACGACATGTGGTTCAAACGCGGAACGCAAACAACGCGGTCCCAAGCCTCCGCCGGTATGGTGGCTCCATCTAGTTAAGGCGCCGGCAAACGCCACCTTTCAGACACTGCAAGAAACTAAGTTAACAGCGATAGATCGCGTCTAATTTTTCTGCCGCCTTAACTAGATGGCACTAACATACCGACGGACGCTCGGGATCACGCTGATTGCAATAGATTGGGCGCGTTGCAATGGGAGCGAATGTGAAAGCCGTAGTTGCATTGCCGGCTGCTTGGCGGTCCGTACGGCGCTACCCATCGGCGATGGAACGCGTCGGCTTGCACGCGCGACCGCGTCCCAAGCAGGCCGCGTCGGGCGCGTTGCAATGGGAGCGAATGTGACAGTCGTAGTTGCATTGTCGGCCGCTTGGCTGGGCCGAACGGCGCTAGCCATCGGCGATGGAACGCGTCGACTTGCATGCGCGATGGCGTCCCAAGCGCGTTCCTGACGCATTCACTCAAATTACTATAGTAGGATACAACTTTAGAAGACAGCGGCATTTGCCCCTCAAAGGCGGATGCACACGAGCCGGCACCAATAGGCGCGCACTTCAGGTGACGTCATGAGACGGACGGCCTATGGCCCCGCCGACGAAGAATCATGCCTAACATGGCCGCCCTCGCTTCGAACTGCTGTAGAACGGGGCCGAGTCGCGTCAGCTCTGTGCGTCTCCCTTCGTCAGAGTGAATTCGAATTGTTTGTGGTGGTCTGTCATGCCGGAAATATTATTGTGAGCTTACGATATGCACAATTTGTGCCGCGTGCGTTTGTTCTGAGCCGTAAGCCGGCGAAGAAAGATTGCAGCGAACATCGGTGGCGCTGCGCTGCGCTTCCTGTGGAAACAGGATCCCGCGGCGACATACCGCTGCAAAAAAACATCGTACGTGTTTGTTCCGTGGTGTTTTGTTTTGCTCCTAAGTGAAGTTACGACGAGGAGAGTTCGCTAAAGTCTGGTACCTACTGTGAGCGGCGGGTGTGTTTGTGTACTGTGCCCCTGCGTTTCTCGTCAGACGTGGTGAAGTGATGGAGCAAAACCATTATCAGGATAAATGAGAAAAGCATGCGCGGATGAAACCAACCTGCGAGTTTCTCAACAGAAAATATTTGGGAAAGCAACCTCCAACGCAAAGATTCGTTGCTGCCAGCTCAGCGTTGGCAGTAGTGTGATAAGATAGCCGAGCGTCTAGCAGCGTCGTTCGAATGTTGTGTAGCACCGTCGATTGATTGCTTTCCACCAATGCTAACAATCAGTGACTAACACGCCCTGCTTGAGCGAATGTCATTGGATTGTTAACGGTCAGGCGTTTGGAAGCAGTGTTTGTTTCCTTAATGTCAGCCTGAATGCTAATATAAAATTATGACTGATAAACTGGTGCCGTTGCAAGGGAGCTTGGCATGAATTCGCGCCGCTGTGTGGCTTAGAACTCTTCGCTCACTGCACGCGCCAGTTGTAGAAAGCCTGCTGTGACACAATCGCGCATAAGCTGTGCTGTCAGCGCTCGACTTGCTTTCCCACAACACAGCTGCGCTTTGTCGTGATATGTCGCTACTAAAAAATTCCTATGACAGTGGAGGCAACAGAGCCAATATGTACAGTCAACCACAAAAGTTTGCGGACCACGCGAGCGCGTGCCAGACTGCCTATCCGCGCCACCTAGCGGTACGCCACCTAGCGGCGACAGGGGCGCTCTCCCGGATATGAGCCCTCTTGGTACTCGCCTGCCTGTTAATTTTTTATTCCCGTGCATGACATTGTTAGTTCGTTGTGTTGACGCAGAGCGCTGTCTGCGATAAGACCGCCACATATCTGGCTTGATAGCAGTATCGGAGCAATCACTGCAACCTTTGTCGACTGGTGCGCCAGTGGGTAGATAAGTTTCACGAAGCGCTGCGACGATTTTTTTACGCGACGTTTACTGGCGCACTTTGGTTGGCAGCATCTTGGTCCAATGAGTGTTGCTGCTTCTGCGTCTTGAGAGAAAGGGTAGGGAGGTGTTTCACTGTCATCAAAAATAAAGAAAAAGCGGATGCATAGAAAATTTTCTTTCACACATAGGCGCATCTTCGCATCAGTCGCTGAAAACGTAGTAGACTTGCTTCAGGCCACGTGGTGATTGCCTATTTGGAAAGATGCCGCTGCGTGTTCCACTTGACGAAAGAAGGCACATTGTGCGTTTATTTATAGAGGGAATACCTCAGCGCGAAATCTGCCGCCGAACCAACAGGAGCCGGACTGCCGTGAATAGGATTATTCAAGCTTTCCGCGACGATGACAGATTCACAGATATGGAGCGCAGTGGGCGTCCAAGGGCCACGACTGAGGAAGAGGACCGCCTGATTACGGCCGCCATCGTGGCTGATCCTTTTCAAAGTGCAGAGGATATCCGAGAAGCGCTCTCGCTCACGGTACCGTCTGAGACTGTAAGAAGAAGGCTGAGTGAGCTTGGCCTGCAGTCTTTCGTAGCAGCCCAGAAGCCCTGCCTCTCAGACAGCCAGCTACAAGAACGACTCATGTTCGCTACAGCAATGAAAGATTGGACAACAGAGAAATGGGGCGATGTCATCTTTAGCGACGAGTCAACTTTTTCCACGCGCTGGGACCAACGGAAGCGGATTTGGCGTCCACTAAACTGCAGGTGTGTTTACAGTGTATTGGCAGTTAATTCACGAAGCTAATTCTGCATCACAACATGTTTCACGTAAAATTAGCTTTTGGACATTACGAGATTTTTCTGTAGTGGTATTATGTTGAAAACATTAACGATTGTTTCATAGTACTACTTACTCTGAAGCTAATTAAAAGCTGCCAGTGGGTCTTTCAGTACTATCTAATGATGTTTGCACGTTTTCTATTGCAACTCTATAACAGCATTATAAAGTTCATACGCAAGAGGAATCACAACATTTTTAGACGCGCCGCTGGAACCCAATTGTATGCTATTTCTTGCAGATATCTGCCTAATTACACACAGAGTGTTCTATCCAGTGGACGGTGTTCCGTGAGCGTGTGGGGAGCAATCAGCAAAGATGGCCTTGGTCCCCTCGTGCGTCTGGAAGGGCCCTTCACTGCGTCACGGTACTGCGACGTCATCACTAGACACCTCGTTCCGTATGCGCTGGACGGTCCCTTCAGCGACGGCTGCTATTTTTTTCAACACGACCACAGCCCGATCCATAAAGCACGTATCGTCCAGTCATTGCTAGAAGAACATGCTGTTTGCCAGCTTGAGTGGCCTCCATGTGGCGCCGACTTGAATCCCATAGAAAATGTCTGGGGCATGTTGAAGAAACGGCTGTCCACACGAGCCAACCGCGGCCGCACGGCCGATACGCTGTGGCAAGCGATCGCACAAGAATGGGAAAGCCTGCGCGGTCGACCGGAGATTACTGAATCTTTGTACGAGTCGATGCCCACACGCATCAATAAGGTGCTAGAAAACGGCGGACATTTCACTTCCTACAAGATCATTGAGAGACCTATGTTTCATGACACTTCTGTAAATGTCTTGTGAATAAATTCATCCCCTTCAGACACGAATTATGATGCACTGTCTGCAAATGCGTCAAATGCGCATGGCATCATTTCAAGACGCTCACTATTACATTCCAAGAAAGAAGACGAAGCAATGTGCTGTTTTGTGCGAGTTTCAGTAAAAAAAATAATTAGCGTATAACTCATTATCTAATTATTCTGAAATCCGTCAGCTTCAATGCTTGCATAAAAAGAATCAACTATTAGGCCCGAAACGCATGCACACTTGCTTTTTCGGTTGTATTCGTGTCGACTGGAGAAAAAAAATACTCTTGACGTTGGTCTTGGAACGCGGCACGTCGAACGATTGTCTAACATGGTAGTGTCTCCAGCAAAGTGATCATCTGCAGCAATACGCAGGACAATGAAGTTAACTGACCGCTAGTTGTCCCATCAGGAAGCGGACACGAATGTGCACACTGAGTTTTAGGTCATTTGAAGAAACACGTGGCGTGGGACGCGCCTCCGAAGTTCGAGTCCCCAAACGAGGACGCCGTGTCGCAAAGGGTTATAAAAAGAGTCATCGCACCCGATTATTTCTTATTTTTCTAAATGTAACCACTATAGCAGCGCGGTGGTTCGGGCTTTGCGCAGCAAAACCTGGGCACAGGCGATCAAATCCCGGCCGCTACTGTCACTTAGCGATGGGGGAGGAACGGAAAAATTCTGCCTACTGACTAAGCATCTGTGTCCCATGGCTGCCTCACCGCTCACTCACGCACTCACGAAAAAAAAAACGGCGTGGCTACGCGAAAATAGAACTGATAACAGCCGAAGAATACGCTGTCTGATTACTTGTACTGATATTCTGCTCTCAAAATATAAGCAAGTAGCCCTGGCTAACAAAGAGCGCGTCACGTTGAAAGAGATAGGTAGAAAATATTTGCGCACAGTGCGAAAATAGACAGGCCATAGATTTAAGGAGGGATGCGTCTTCAACGTAGCGCTGCTGTCGATCGCTGGTGACGTAGCGGAAGTGTCGCGAAGAGGCTCTTGGCCACGCGCTCGCGTGGTCCGCAAACTTTTGTGGTTGACTGTACATTAAAAAATTGTGGTTGATCCCTCTTATATAGGAATCGGTATAGAACACGAAAGTGAAACGTGTCTTCACAGAAGTAGTGTAATGTTTATTGCACATTGATATATAATGTCTATTGGTGTTTTGTGGCTAAAGCGCCCTTAGGCGTTGATGCACCCACGCTGACGCCTGGTGGCACGTCTCCTCCATCACGACTACCAACGTCGATGACCATGAGCAACCGTCGTGCATATGGAAGCTGCACTACGCTGCACACGCTAGCACAACGCGAAAGACGAAGCACGTAACTGACACACTAATACAACGCGCAAGACAAAGCACGTAACTGAATCGTCACCGAGTCAAATCAGCGCGTACAGCGCGTCGTAATTGCAGCCTCCGCGATCAACTTCAGAAACATTTTCAGAGCTAATTGCGGAGGCCACGCTCCGCTGTGCTGAGTACGGTGAACGCCACCTAGGTAGGTGGCGTTGGTAGTGCTTCTTGATGCCAGCGTCCCTTCGAATGCTGGCATCGAGGCGTCGTAGTGCTGAGACCACCGAAGCGTTCACTGTCGGTGCGCGTTAGTGTCATAATGCAGTACTTCTCTTTTCTGCTCGTAGGCGGCGGCACCGCCCCGAGCAAGAGCGCGGGTACACGGAGGAGTGTTAGATATATAAGGCGCGTCTGTGTAGCTCTCTGCAAATGCGTTTGTGGCGCAATGGGTTAAACGCTCGGCGATCTATCGTCGCGGACCGAGAGGTCGTGGGTTCGATTTCCAAATTTTCCATGTTTGTGGAACTTTTCCTTCTGGTTTCTTTCTTTGTATTATGTTCGTGTACATTGTAAGCTGACGTATTTCCGTGACGGAAATACGTCACTGAAGTCTTGGTGGACCCCGGCATAAAACACTTTCGTGTTAAAAAAAGTACGACAAAGTAGACACAGCTGCTTGTGAACTGACTCTTAATAGTTCTACTCGCGTCTGCGTTAAATGTGTGTGCGTGTTTTCTTGTGTGTTTGGGTATATTTGTTATTTTGCCTTTTTTGTATTTTAGATCTTAGTTGTCGCGCTCGCGTTTGTGTTCATGTGTGTGAATATGTGAGTTCTTCCGTGCGTGTATGTATTTATTCCTATTTCTATCCTTTTATTTTTGCATTTGTTCTTGTAAGCATGCTGCAACTACGCCTTTCTTTACAATTCCATTAACTCGTCTCATTCAAAGCACCAAGTCCTGTGAATACCAGGGCTGGCCTCTTCGATGTCATTAAAGCCATTCTCTCTTGTCTACCTTGCCTCCACAGTCTGTCACCTTGCTTTGTTTTCTCCTACTATTCTGACCTTGCTTCTTGTGCTGTTGCCGCAACGTGATAGCCAACTTGCACCAAAGAAAGTTCTATCAGCTGTGACAACAGAAACATTGACAGATACAAAATGTTAAAAGCATCACGTGGCTTGCACAGTTACTTCGTCTCTTTCCCCTGTTAATGGGTTTATGCATCAGTGCATACGGTAGCTTGCCAGAAGTGCACATGAAAAGTTGCCATATTGTGAAACAGCACCTTGCTATGTTGTTGCATTCAGTCTTAACAAACAGATGGTTTTGCTGCCCGTCACATGTGGTGGTACACATATATAACATTGTGCTGTGGGGTATCATTTCCTGTCTTGGCGCTTTCATCATTACAAATGCAGTTTTCTAGTGAATGGAGTCCAGCAAAGCAATGCTGTGAGAGCTTTTGCAACTTTCACGATTTATTACTTCCCCAATATCACTGTATGAATCTGTCCGTCACTTTGCCTACGGCTTGTAATGAACAAAGTGACTCAATAAAACACGTTCAACTTTCTGAGCATTTTTACGCGAAGTAAATATGACAAAAAAATGCTAGCAAAGTTAATCACGTTAATAATTGGCTACCTGAATGAGCATTTTGGGCCTCACTAAGCTAATGATGTCTTATATTTGTTCTCTTAATTGCATTACTTGTGTGAGCCAGATAACAAAATAAACAATGCAACCACATGAATGTGCTTTGGCATTCAAGCTGCTGACTGTGGCTGTCAGTTTCGTGTTGTCTGCTGCTATTTCACCACCACTCGCTATTACACGACTGTGATTTTCAGTGCAGACTGCTAACAGAACCATAAAGCGTGCTCTGACTGCTGCTATTTCACTATGGGGCGCGTCAAACTTGACGGTGGCTGCCTGAATGAGCATTTTGGGCCTCACTAAGCTAATGATGTTTTATATTTGTTCTCTTAATCGCATTACTTGTGTGAGCCAGATAACAAAATAAACAATGCAACCACATGAATGTGCTTTGGCATTCAAGCTGCTGACAGTGGCTGTCAGTTTCGTGTTGTCTGCTGCTATTTCACCACCACTCGCTATGACATGACTGTGATTTCCAGTGCAGACTGCTAACAGAACCATAAAGCGTGCTCTGACTGCTGCTATTTCACTATGGGGCGCGTTAAACTCGACGGTGGCTGCCTGAATGAGCATTTTGAGCCCGCCAACAATAATCAGGGTTAACAATAGTGTTTCAATTCAGATATGCCAGCATTTTAATGTGTTTCTATGCCACTTCTTAAATCGAGCACAATGTGTGCAGGACGTTGGTTATCAGAATTGAGCTTCTATTATAAGGAATATGCCATAAATGGAACTGCTTATTTATTTGAGAGGTCACGGAATGGAAGGTTGGCAGTTGCGAAGCCACCAGCAAAATTTTGGTAGCCCTAATAAGGACTGTTCTTTTGTTAATAAGAAGCCTTTATGCTTCTTCAAGTGGCTCAATGCCAGACAGCTCGCAGTCGGAGTCGGTTTCTTCAGTGTCATCTTCACTCAGCTGGATGATGATGGGTTGAATGTGCTCACTCCCAGACGTGTCAAGTCTGAACTTCGCCTCCAAGTCCATCACATGCTGAATGCTCTTCCTCCAGTCTTCCACCGTTACCTGATTGATTTTCTCGCTAAAGATGACGTCGACCGTGGACAGCCTGAAGTCTCTGTCTCTGTCACAAGCTCAATGGGATTAAATTCGCAGTGGTACGGCGGGAGCCTGAGTACAATGCAACCGGCCCTTACAGCTGTGTTGTCTATGATGTAGCTCAGAAAGCGTGATTTTACAGATGCCACCAGCTCAAGCAGCTGCTTCTTTATCATCCTTTCACCGTAGGTGATGTTCTTGCTTGTGAGCCACTCCTGTATCTTTTCCTTCTTCCAGGCCGTCGTCGGCAATTTCTCTTCTCGCCGGCTATGGTAAGGTGCATTGTCTAAAACAATGACGCTACCAGCTGGCAACTTCTGCAGAACGTCATTGAACCAGCCCTCAAAGCGATTGCCGTCCATTTCTTCGTGGTAGTCGCCTGTCTTGTGGCCTCTGAATACATCCAAGCAGCCGTCGACGAAACCATCCTCGCTGCCGATGTGCGTCACGATCAGGCGCTGACCTTTCCCAGAAGGTCGTTTTAGATCCGTCGTCAGGCCATTTGCTCGAGCGAACAGCCGTCCACGCTTCTGCACCACGGTGTCTGTCCACACGATCGACCGAGTGTGTCCCGCCGTCACCCATGTCTCGTCCAGGTAGAAGATCTTTCGGCCTTCCGCCCGGTAGCGCTCCACGTCACGGAGGTAGCGATTCCGCCAATCGGTGATGTCATCCCGGTCGATAAGCAGCGAGTTGCGGCTTCTCTTTTCGTGCTTGAAGCCGATCTCGGCAAGCATGCGACGCACAGTACACCGCCTTAGTGATGGGAGTCCATACGCTCCGA